>NC_090917.1:2235451-2251145 GCF_040956055.1 Brachionichthys hirsutus
GGGGAGTCGGGAGCGACGAACCGGTTTGGTGATCATCAAATCCAGAAGTTAATGAACACGTTGACTCGCGGTCGCCCCCTGTTGCCTCCTGCAGGAACCGTACTACGTTCGCTGTATCAAGCCCAACGACGTTAAATCGCCGCTGCTGTTCGAGTACGAGCGGTGCCGCCATCAGGTGGAGTACCTGGGCCTGCTGGAGAACGTCAGAGTGAGGCGTGCCGGCTTCGCCTACAGGCAGACGTACCCTCGCTTCCTACAGAGGTATTTAACTTGCACACGCGTTAAAACCGCTCTGAGCTCCGTTTTTCTTAAATGGTCCGACTACGACCCGAAAAGGTTTCCTTCATCAGGTTTTACACCAAAAATAAAAAAATGTGCACAAACCTCTACGTCTCCGTGACATTGCAGCGGCGTTGTCGGATCGGCGTGGATGGCGGCAGAAATCTATTTGTGATTTTCTGAAATTAGCCCGTAATTTCCGCCGCGCCGAAGCGATTTCACTGAGTGGCTGCTCCATCAAAGGGAAGGAAATCGACAACAATCTGCCTGATCGATTTAACTGCGGCAATTATTTAATCACGCAGACATTGCGAGTGTTCTCCGGTAATCACCGCCTCTCACATGTAAATGTCCATGCAGACCGTGAATGGACCGATGCGGATCATCGGCGCCGCCTCATTAGAGGCGCCGCAAAGCCCCAGAATGCACCACACTGACACTATTACACCGTGCACACACGCTATGCGTGTTTGTGTCACACACTGTACTGTGCTCATGACTGACACTCCCAAACGACGCACACGTCGAGTCTTTTGCGTACCAACTCATCTCGCTCTCTCTTCTGCCTCTTCGCTAGATACAAGATGATCTCAGAGTTCACGTGGCCGAACCACGACCTGCCGTCGGACAAAGACGCCGTGAAGAGGCTCATGCAGGGTTGCGGCTTCGACCACGACGCGGCGTACGGGAAAACCAAGGTCTTCATCCGAACGCCGCGCACCCTGTTCACCCTGGAAGGGCAGCGAGCCGAAATGGTCCAGAGGATCGTCCTCTTCCTTCAGAAGGTGAGACCCCCCCCGATCTGTTCTTCCACAGATTCCTCCACACCTTTCTCTTTCTCCCGGAGCTACTTTCAAGCTCTCAGACAACAAAGGCGTGCCCAGCCTCATTGACCCCCCCTGCACCGCATCGATCGGCTCACCTCTGTATTGATCTGTTTGACCCTTCCTGCAGACGCGCCAGAAGCCGTATCCATCCACTTTTCCCACGGGGTGTGTGTGTGGGGGGGGGTGTGTGTGATCTTGTCTTGTATCTTGCATGCTTTAACAACCGAAGGAAACCCTGGAGGAATCACGGCGTCACAGATGAACACCAGAGACATGAGAGCGGCGTCCTTTATCTTGACCTCAATGTTAGCGCCGCAGTTTATCCACTCACTGACACGCACAGTATTGACTTCCATATCTGTTACTCAAACCAGTCTTTGGTGAAAGGAAGTGAGTCTGACATGTGTAGTAAATACAGACGATGTAAATTATACCAAAAGCAGCCCCCTCTTGCAGTTGGTTTCATATGAATATTTCATAAAGTCGAGCTCAGCCATCCACGCAGCGTTTGCTGTCGACGCTCGTCAGACCAGCAGCGATGATGAGAAAGGAGCCCCCCCCCCCCCCCCCCCCCTTGTGTAGCCAGAGCTGCCGCCCTAATTGCTTTCCAAAGCGTGACACGTCTCCGTGTAGCAGTGGGTTTGAGAAGTATCGCGTGTCAGTCTTCACGGGGCTGGGTGGGCTGGAGCTAAATGAAGAGTATTTATTTTGCAGTCTTTCCCAATCGGTAACTCGTCTACCCCGCCCCCCAAAAAGGACTCCATTAATGTATGCACTGTGCCCCATGCCTCCCTGTGACAGCCTGCAGGCGGTGCATGTTGCAGCCTCTCTAAATTGCGTCACACCTTCATGATTCCATCTTCCTCTGTCTCTGGAAAACCGGCTCTGCATCCCCAGAGGACGTGGGGAGTCAGGCGTTCAGCGGCGGGTTGCAGTCGAGTGTGGCAGCGTTGTGGACCGGCCCCCGTCTGTCTTTATGTTGCAATTTAGTCATGCATCCCCCCCCCCCGAGGGCGACAAGGCGAGGGGGGGTTTTCGAGTCGGACGTCTCAAACTACAAACACTGCAGTTTGGGTAATGGCCTTTCATTTAGAGCTGCAGCCCCGTTGCTTCCAAATTAAAAACAATCCAAAGGCCAATATTGGATCTGGATTGGTTCCGCTCCGCTCCGCCCGGCACGGCGGTCCGTTCACCAGTTGCTTGGACCCGGTGTGCATCCCAAACCAACATCGCCACATGGAAACGCCGTAATCTGTCCTGCTGTGTTGCAATGAAAGACGCCCCCCCCCCCCCGATCTGATTTTGATGAGCTCGTAAATCCTGGGCCCCTGACGCTTGGGGGGGGGGGGGGGGGGGTTGTGACGATGCCAGAGTCTAGAACGATGATCAGATGGCTTTATTGGCCCGGCGGAGCGAAGGGGACAGACCGTCAAGGGCCTTGTTATTTATCAACATATCGAGTGTTATTTATCGAGTGTCATCTTCATCGGCTCGCCAGCGGCCTCGCAGCCGCCCCTGCTTCGCTGTTCCAGAAGCAGGAAGCGTGTTTATCATGTTTATTTTGTCTGCTGGTATCTGATCGAGCGATCGATCGATTCCTGTGATGATTCTCACCTCCGGCCTCGGTCCTTTACTGTTGAATTTATTAAACGTGGCTTTGCTAGACTTTGTCTCGTGCACCATGTTGGGACGTCTTGAACTTGGCAGCTTGTGGAATCATGCTGAACACTGATGTGGGACTGGGTGGGTCTGATTTACCAGAATAAAGTCTGAATATGCATGAAGGCAACGTCTCACCTTGTCCACAGAGACGAGATCAGTCAGTGTAGGTGGGGAAATCCATTTTTCCTCCCACCGCTGTTACCCTGAACACATCATCTCAGGGGTCGATTAGTGATGAATATGCAGTTGTTGTTATTTTTTTACTGTTATCCATTATTTATTAGAGGCTGCCTAGCGAGGAGGAAAAAGGCTGTCAACTTCCATTTTGCCAGCGCCGCACATCTTCAGCCTGTTTTAAAGTCTCAGCCAGGGTTCGGCCTATGAGTCGACATTCAGGGGGGGAGATTTCTCTTTGGTTACTGGACATAACATGATTGCACAAACTTTAAAGCCTTGAAAAATCCATAGCAATCCTCCGCTCTTTGAAAAACACAATGTGACTGAGCTGCTTTTGTGATTTAAACGGCCTACTGGCATTCTTTCTATTGATTTCAGCTTGTTAAGAAGGCCTCCCTCCTCCCTGTCTCCAGTGGAGGTGGCCTCACGCTGTATTCCTGCACATCAAAAACCTGTTCATATCAGAAGACACACACACACACACACACGTGTAAAACATGTGGTTTCTATATCTCCCATATTCCAGTGGTTTGTCATTTATCTCCTCTGCAAATGCCTCCAGCAGCAGCCTCATCAGGCGCAGACTTGCCTCCTCCACAGTTTCAATATGCAAATGCAAGGAAATCCATTTCTGCGCCTTTGGGCCACCCCCCCCCCCCCACATTTGGAAAGATTAAATTGATCTCCGTGATTATTCTGCTTTCACCCTTAGATTATATCCATAAGTGGGCCTCTGGTGCAGCGTGCAGCCCTGTAATCCATCACTGTTCAGCCTGCGACACTAAATGCACTCTATTTATGATTATTTAGCTGCAGTGTGCTCTAATGAATTAGAAATAATTGAGAAAGTGCAAGTGTGTGTAAGAGAGGGGGTGTGGCTACAGGAAAGCAGGAGCATATGGCGCTGAGTTTAGTCCGGGTGGATCAGGATTTACGGCTCCCTTGGGTGTTGCTTGCATCTATTATTCATGCCGTAGAGGCTCTTCTAGCCGCTCGTACCCGTGTTTGGTCGCACACGGGTTTGGGTGTACTTCATTTCATCCTAAGAGCAGGAAGTGCTGCGTTGAAATCTACATTTGTGTCTATTTTTAGAAATTCAAGATCCTTGTTTTGGACTGTTTTAAAAAGGTCAACACATCCCAGCGTCTGTCGGTTCAATCGTAACCTTTTCACCTTTGCAATGCGAGTTCCACGTCTGAATTTTCATGGTTCTCCAGGTGTGGCGGGGAACGCTAGCCAGAATGCGCTACCGGCGGATGCGAGCGGCCCTCGTCATCCTGCGGGCCTATCGACGCTACAAGGTCAAGTCTTACATCCGCGAGGTCAACAGGCGCTTCAAAAATGTGGCGTCCATGAAGGATTACGGGAGACGCGTGAAGTGGCCCACGCCGCCCAAAGTCCTGCGCAAGTTCGAAGACGCACTCAGAAACATCTACAACAGGTAAACGTTACCGTGACGATAAATCTGCTGCTGTTTCTTCCTTTTCAAATGCAAGGTTCTTGGGTCGGTTCTCTTTTATACAAGAAGCCCATCTTCTGTCTGTTCCGTCAGCCGAAACACAGGCCGAGGACGAATTTATCCAAGCTAAAATGTTTTACACCGCTCTCCTTTGAAGCGTATCGCTGTTCTTAAACTGGCTGAGCGAGACGTGGCTCCGAGCCGCAGGAGAATTCAAGGCCTCCGGTATTCTTTTACATCCAGATGAGTCCATTTGAAGCAGCTTGCATGTTTTCCTCCTGCCCCGGGCTCCACACCGACTATTGATTTTTCTTTCCTACATCAAAGATTCATCACTGCCTTTTATCCCAATGCCCGTTTCTTTGTATTTGAAGCTTGGCGGAGAAAGAAAATAGCCTTCCTAGACAATGTCGTTGGCTGTCAGGATGCGTGAGTTAAAGCCGGTGCAGCTGGGGCCTGCTGCAGACCTCACCGAGCTATCGGGACTTTTTGCGATAACCTCGCTGGAGAAATTCGATTCTCGGTGTGTTTCCCTCCCAGGTGGTGGGCTTGGACACTCATCAAAAGCCTCTCTCCTGAAGAGGCCCTGCAGGTGAGGGCCAAAGTAGCCTGTCTGGAGGCGCTGAAGGGGCACCGGGCCGACATGAATCTACAGAGGGCCTGGGAAGGAAACTACCTGGTAAGTAAACAGGATGGATTTAAAAGGAGATGGATGATAACGGCACGAAATATATTAAGGTTCACACAACACCCACACCCTCCTCTTACATTTCAATAAACGCTTTTACTTCAGTAACAACTAGAAAGACAATCAGAGATTGCAGACCCTTGCCTCCAAAAGACTATTCGATCTTGTGAGACAGTAAACAGGGCTTCCGGATCAGAGGGGCCAAACCTGCTCTAGCTTGCTGCTCCGGAACGTACTACAAGACTCCTTCTGGACTCTTTTTCCCATCATGCCATTCGTGTCCCTCCCTCTTAAAGTGGCAGTTTACAGCACAGGCACAATTCCAGATGTAAAAATAATTCTAGAATCTGGATCCAGATCCGGATCAATGCCAGATCCACGGACAGAACCTTGCAAGTCGATTGGGTTACTAGTTTTTGAGTTATGCGCTCGGACAGACAAACAAGCAAACAAACAGACAAACAAACAAACAAACGCACCCAATTGCAATACCCTCGCCTCCTCTTCGGCGAGGGTAATTAATGTTGTTAACAGTATTTTCTTTCCTGACAGAAGCGAGACAGTCCCGAAACCGCGTCCTCCTTCACCCTCGTTTCCAGCGAGCTTCAGCGGAGAGACAAATTCATGCGGGTTCTCTTCTCCTGCAACGTACGCAAGGTTAGGAGGCTTTCAGGACGACCTGGAACCGCATGCGTCTGTCTGCACGAGCAGCAGTGTCTGGTCTACTCCAGCTCCCTGCAGGGCGTTTAGCTGTGTGTGTGTGTGTGTGTGTTTAGTTGTCCTGTGGGGGGACTAATGAGGAGCTTTTGTGTTTCCCAGATCAACCATTTCCACAAGGCAGAGGACCGGGCTGTGCTCATCACTGACCGCCACCTGTACAAGATGGACCCCCTGAAGCAGTACAAAGCCATGAAGAGCACCCCCCTCTACAACGTAAGAGGCCTTGAGTGTGTTTTACAGCCTTAAACAGAGAGGCGGCTCATTAGACACATGAGTAATAATATAGTGCAGCCATTCCGGTATTCTTTTATTCCATATGTCAATGTGCAGATGTCTAATTGGCTGGTTTCAAAGCACATGAGGCTGTTTCCATGGCGATTGTGTATGTGTTGTACCTTTCTTTCTATTCTTCAATATTTCGATCGTAATTTCTCCCACAGCCACATTAAATGTTTCCCAATAGATTTGAATGCGATGATAAAAAGTCTGCCGAGTGAAATTCATAAAGGAATATAAAGATTTTCCTGACAGAAAAAAAAATGCAGAGAGGCAACAAAATGTTTCGAGACTGCAGGATAAACGTGTAGGAAATTTTGACTTTGCAAAAACTGGGGAAGGAGATGGAAAAAGGATTAAAAGCCTGCGTCCTATGAAAGGCCTCTAAACACGATCCTTAAAGTAAAAAAAAAAAAAAGAACCAAAGCTCTGATGACGCGCCATTTCCTCCTTTTAGGTATAAAAGAATCGAATGGATTCTTAGAAGCTGTCGTCAAGAGTTGCTTCCAGTTTATTCACGCTGCCGTCGAGCTGGTAGGTGAGGCAGGAAGCGGATGTGTGATTCCCTCATTTCCGAAGCCCACCTCCCGCTGCAGTCTGGCGGTGTGAGTGAGCTGTGAGGCTGGTGCGCAGCGACAACTGTGACGAGACATCCCAGTGTTCAGCCTGACAAATCGACACGCGGGTTTTTAGGACGCGCGGTGACGGACACCTGATGCCGGTATCGCTGCGTCTGGATGTGAAAGGACGACACGGAGATGTTGAGATTCAGAAACACACCGACCAGATTGATGAGGCTTATTACCGTACCCCCCCCCCCCCCCCTGTTGGAGGGCGTCGGGCCTTATAAGACACCGTTTAATAATGGAGCCTGTCGATTGGAGAAGGTCAAACAGAGGTGGAAACCAGATTTCTCCTTGTTGATTTGCGCTGATGGGCTAACTCCACAGCGGCCGCCTGGCTATCCTACCCCGGGCAGTTACTGCTGGACCCGCAGGGCAACAAATGGGGAAGGCAAGCTGGTCGATGTGTTGTATTTAGGTGCGGAGCCAACAACCTTCTGCCAAAGGATTTATACCGCGGTTAACGGCCGCCAGGCAAACGTGAGATCGTTGGATGGCTTCCTGTTCGATGAAACTAGAAAAATCATTCCTGCGTCAAGTGATTCATTTCACCGCTTCTTACCTTCTTTTCTGTCTCCATTATTTCACTGCTTCCTCCTCCTCTCTCTCTCTCCCCACTGCCGCTTCTCTCTTCCCATTGTTGTCATGCCAACTTCCCGGGAGACGGCGTTGTCATGGATACCCGAGCGGCAGTGCAGCTCAGCTGATGTCTGGTGTCGTTCAGGCATGTGCACAAATCGGTCGGCTGCGTGCCTCCTCTTCGCTCTTCGTGTTTATGATCCCTGCAGCTTTTCCTTTCTATTTTTTTTCCCGTTTCTCGTGTCGTTCGCCGCCGCCGCCCACAGCTGGTCTGTAAAAGTCACCCAAGAGGTGGCTACTGTCTGCAAGTAGCTCTCAAATTACATTCAGATCAAGGATGAGAAGGTGATGAAGCATAAATCGTGTTACTGATGGGGGGGGGGGGGTGTGACTCACTGGTGGTTCCGTAGCCTCACATAATGAATGCCGACAAAGCTAAGCTCATTATATTCTAATCATTTAATCACCTTTTCTCTCTCCCGCTTTCGTTTCCTCTTCTGTCTATTGAAGGGAACGTTGCGGGATTTGTTTTGTAACCCACAAGTCGTTCCCGTGGGAATACATACGGAGAACCTGCAGCTTAAATTTATGTCCGAGACAGCAGCAGAGGGGATCCGACCCGAAAGTGCTCGGCAGAGAAATGCACAATTGTAAATGCACGCTGTACTGGGGTTTACTGGTGCTGCATTCAGGGACCTGATATTTGGGAAAATCCAACACAGGGAGTAGGGTGTGCCGTGGTCGGCACACCTGGAGACGTTTGTAGATTTTTAAATAGATTTTGTCTTATTTGCATCACAATGAAGGCGACTAATAACTTCCTTAATTAAGCCTGTCCTCCATAAAATGCCAGGAGAAGACAAATTTCCTTTTATTCCAAGTGGATCGTTTTCCGGTCTTGGAACACAGATTTTTATTCTATCACATCAAATTTTCAGAATAAAATTCTTTAAGTAGCTCAGACTGCCATCCAAACAGTTGTGACTCATTAGGTGTTCATTGCGCAATAAACACGCCTCAAAGTTGATGGCCTATAGTCAAATTCCCAGCTTGCAGTCTGGATTTCCAAAGAGCATTCCTGCAGCGTTGCATGCAGAGCCTGATCATTAGCAGACAAACGCCATACTCGGGTTAACTCTGATTTGGTGCATCAAGATCAAAACACAAAACACAAAAAAAAAAACGAGGAGGTGAATTAGGATGTGTCATTATCCAGCTCATTAGAACACCGACTATCGTTCCAATCGATTAAGCCTTTAATATAAATGTAAATGTAATCGGCTCAATGTAATTAACTGCGGGTGGATTACGGCCTCGCTTTCGGCTTTAATTCACGCTGATTACGAGAAGTGTTGCTTCAGAAGTCACGGGGACCATGTTGGAGCTAAAGAAGCTGAGCTGGTTGCATCGCCGTTGGCGACGTCCCGTCTTCCCCTGATGGAGAGTCTGGCGAGCGCATGCTAATGTCACCTGACTGGCTGCCCTGTGGCTGTTTCCTTTACATGCGCTGCCTCGCTTCCTCTTAGGGAGACAAATGAAGAGAGAAATAAATGGCCTAAACCCCCAAAGGGAGGGGGTAACAAAGGAGACGGAGGAACGCTAGGCTAAAGGATGGAGACGATAATGAGCTCCTCTTTGTGCAGACATTTGTCCACCTGTGGCGGTGCTGGCCTCTTCCTGTTGAGTACTTTGCTGTAAAGCTAAATATCCCAACAGGAATGCTGGGATATCATTGGAATGTCGTTTTGAGTGTTACTCCTCAGGTCTCCTCCCTTTACTTCCTGTGCGAGCTGAATTCCAGCCCCGGGGAATCGGCACCCTCCTGGATTCACCAACTTAAATTCCCTGGTACACATATCTGCGTTTGAGAAGCAGCACAGATGTTTATTTCTCACCGTCTTGCCTTTTTTTTTTATGTTTGTGTTCCTCTGAAGGCTCTGTGTGCAGGATTATCTGTGTTTTAATTCTGTGTCTCATTCCCAGGTGACCGGGGTGAGCGTGTCTCCTGGGAAGGACCAGCTGGTCGTGTTCCACACCAAGGACAACCGGGACCTGGTGGTGTGCCTTCGGGGCATGGTGCCTGCCGGTGAGAGCCGCATCGGGGAGCTGGTCGGCACCTTACTGAGCCACTTTAAGAGGTGAGCGCTGGGAGACCTGTGGTGTCCTTATTAGAGAGACGAGTTCCATCTCATTCCTCCACGGCTCCGTCAATCTTTACCGAAGGTCTGATGGGTCCGTCACAAAGACGGGTTGGACTTGGTAGCTGCTCCGAACCTCCGACGTCCTCCTGCCGCTGCTCGTTTCATTGGTTATTGAAGCGACTCCGCCGCGGTAGACTGGCACAATGCGGGCGGAGTTGTGTGTCTGAATGAAAGCATTGTCTCCACCGTCGCCAGACTGCGATGGTATCTGCTTCCCATTGTGGAGCTCATTTCTCTGCAGGCGTCGAGGCGGAGAAAGCCTCGTGTAATGTCGTGTGCTTCGCGTGCAGACTCGTCCATCACTGTAGAACCCCGACAGAACAAAGGGCACGGGCAGATGTGTGCGTTTTCCTGACTGCATTCAGGTGTGTTTCGGTCCTGAATGCTCCGAGAGGCGGCTCCTGTTTGCTTTAAGATGGTTTAAGATGGTTTGCATCCAGGCCCCTGTAGACGGGGCTTTGACCTCTATCTCTCCTTCAGCACGGTCCACAATATGCACAGCGGCGGGCAGGGAGAAGGGCAGCTTGCTGCAGCAACAAAGCAGCAACAAAGCCGCACTTCATCCCTCTCCTAGCGGCGGCGAGGCCGAAGCAGAGCGGCACGCCGCTGGGAATAAGCTCTCCTCTTGTCAGAGCTCGCGTCTGAATTCTCTAACAGCCTCGAGGCGCGGCTCCTTTTTTTTTTTGACATTCTCGGTGGTAATCCGTTTTTATTTCACGATTTGTGATTTCAGTGACAGCAGGAGTTTCGGTTTGCATGTTGACATGCCTGTCCAGGCTGGCATATGTTGAAAATTAAGAAAGCATTTTTTTTTATGATGCTTAAATGAGAAAATGGCATCTTATTGGCTGTGATGCTCCAGTCGTGTAGAAGCATTCTGAAAAACCTCCGTCTTATTCTGCATAAGACAAAGAGTGGGGGTTGGACTCCCTTGGATGCCTCCTTCATTTCTCCCTCCATCCTCGTCTCCTCCTCACTCTCATTCTTTTTCGGTCTAACTATTTTTGACCGTATCCTCCTTTATACTGTTGAACCTCTTACAGTCCTTTTACACACACTCGTCTCTTTATCGCCGCCTGTCTCGCAGTCTTTCCCTTTTTTCCGGCGCTACCCTCGTCTTCATTTGTGGAGATGAGGCTATGAAATATTAAAAGCTGTGCTGCTGTTGAGGCCTATATTTAGAAGAGACAGAGCCATCCCCCCTTTCCTCAGTCTCTCGAGTGTGCATGCATGCATGTGTGTGTGTGTGTGTGTGTGTGTTTGTGTTGACACGGCAACAACTGCAGCACTTCCCACTGTCCTCTGCCGGAATAGCAGAGTAGACACAAACTGCAAAATCAATGAGACTGACGTGATCGAAATGACGTTCAACCCTCTCCCGTTGTCTCGTTGGCGCTGGAGCTACAGTAGAAACGCAGATTCATGGCGTGAATGTTTTACAGATTGAAGTAGTGACCTGAAGGTGGAGCTGCATGCATGTAATTGATCCTGGATATCTGTCCGATCGTGATTATAAATCGGTCTGATTGTAGCCGCGGTGCTTCATTTATCTTGTGATCTCCACACCGCGGGTGGAAACCACAGGCTTAACCCATAATTATGTGCCCCCCCGCCCCCCATGATGATTTATTATGGTGCTCATGGTCTCCAGTAAGTGTACGGACATCCTTAGTATCCCCCCCCCCCCCCCCCCCCCACTGTGGGCTGTCCATGTCTACCCCTGTGACAGATGTTTCTGGATTTACCTCCCCAATACAACATCTGTCTTCAAGCATGGCTAAATCCATTAATACTTTCTCTGTCTTCTCGCTTCTCATCTAGCACCTGTTTGTCCTTCTCTGTCTGACTCCTCCTCCTCTTGGACTTGCCCCCCCCCCCCCCCCCCCCCCCCCCCCCCCCGAGTCCCAGTAATTATCCTCATAATGACTCATTTACAGCAATAAATAAATTCAGAGGAACCTAATCGCTGAATGAAACACGGTTTTTGTGCAGCGATAGCTCAACGTGGACGCTGGACTCGCCCAGGTTTAATGGACCAAACTATTTCGGTTCAGATGGGGTGGAACATTGATTTACAGTAGCATTGAGGCTCTGTCATCAAAAAACGGATGGAAGAAACCATATTTTATAAAGACTCTAATGATGTAAATATATTCAGTGCGGATGCATGTGAACCCCTCCCTCCATAATTATATATTTATATTACTTGATTACTTGATTATTATTATTAAATAAATTAAAATAAAATATTTTTCCCCCCAAAGGAATAATATCTGTTGCCCCAGAGAGCTGTTTTTAAATAAATGAGTCAAAGTGCATTTTTGACCTGAAGAAGACTCTAATATGATTTACAATGGTGAGATGAAAAACAGAGGATGAGAGAGAGGGAGCGAAACTGCCTTTGTCTTCCACCACCATGGTCGCCCCTTTCTGCTGAATCAAATATCTTAGACTGATAGAAGTGAGCTTCCTTCTTCGCCTCTTTCTTTTTCCCTAATTCCTCCTCCTCCTCTATGAATCACCCACCCCCCCCTGCTATTCCTCTGCCTCCCCCCTCTTGTTTTTCACTTCACATTCCACCTCTCTCCCTCCTTTCTGGGGCGCTGCGGATGCAGTTCCCATGGCAACGTGGAATCCGTGTTTGTCTGATACGTATGGGATCTATTAAAAGCCCCGCTGGCTGGAGGAGGATAATGGCACATTTTGTTGCAGACCACAGACGGAGGGATAGAAACACAAGCCATCAGATGGTTTAAAATGGAAAGAACAATCAGAAGAAGAGAAAGATTAAAGAAGAGTAAGATGATGCAGCTTCCTTTTATAGGAAGATCAGATCCTTCCTACTGTAAATTATTAATGAAAAGTAAATGAGCAGATTTCCACCAGTCAAACACTTATTTTGTTTTTTATAAAATATGAGCTTTGTAAGAAAAAAAGTTTCAATTTCTAAAAGTGCCGAGTTGGCAGCATATTTTGTACATCTTCTGTTTAGTCACAAAATCTCTTCGGGGTTTATCCATCTGTGATCTTTTTAGAAGATCAATAACAATCACACACACACACACACACGGTATATGGAGAGGGGGAGTCCTGCCTGTGTCATTTTCACTGTGTGTGTGTGTGTGTGTGTGTGTAAATACACACTACGCTTGTGGCTGTTTATGAATGAACGTGCAGCTTCGTCTCAGCCAGACTTTCTTTCTCTCTCCGCCCCCCCCCCCCCCCCCCCCCCCGAGGACAAACACGCTTTAGGGAGTGTCACAAAGGCAAACCCCACTCTCAGATGTGCACATCTGCAGTTATGACACCAGCAAAACTGTCCGGCTTAGACGCAGCGGTGCTAATTAAAGAAACGCTGACGGTAAGCCTCTTAGGCGCTTTTCACGCTTTGAACCAGTCCAAATCCCAGCCGCTCTAAACTGGGGCAGATAAAGCCTTTACCGGTTCATCCTTCCAGAGCGGTGAAGCCGCCTCGTATCCAATCCCGTCTCTGCGATGATCGTCCAGCAGCAACTGGTCTGAGATTTTGTGTCGAGGCTGGTGTAAAATGCAAATTAATGCGTTGGAGGAGAACGGAAGAATTGTGTCGGGATACAGAAATGTGGAGATGATGCGTAAAAAGAATAGAAACGATATCTCCAATTAATAGATGGAGATGGTTGGAACACGCGTAAATCAAAATGACGGCTCAGGTGGGCTTATCGATGCCGTGGAAAGCTTGCGGGAGAGCCAGGCACGATACTAGAGGTATGACCCAAAATGGGACTGGATGCTAATCCTGACTCCTCAACCAGAATAAACCCTTCGTCTCCTCCCGCTGCTCCTCCCCGCCTCCTCATTTTGCAGCACAGACTGACCCGATTGTTTTGTGCGGCATGCATTTTGCTATCTTTGCGAACATTATCCGTACATTATTTTCCTACCTTTAAACTCATCCTTCAGGCGCCACAACTTTTGCCCTTCACTTTTATTTTAAATTCCATTTCGCCTCGCTCTCTTTCCAATCCCTCTATAAAGAGAGCGAGAGGATGCTCTTGGGAACGAGTGAGTCTGGATATGGTGTGAAGGGTATTGTGTGTGTGTGTGTGTGTGTGTGTGTGTATGGGCGGGGAGGGGAATTGATTTTCCGGATGGCAAGGCCATCCAGTGGAGAAATAATTCTGCCCTTGGGGGCTCTGACTGGCTCCTGATGGGAAAGCTCAGTCTGTGACCCTGACCCTCAACTGAGCACGTTCTAGAGCGCCGGTTCCGAGACAGACTTTGGCCCTGAGCTAGGAGTGCAGTGTGGGAGGCAGAAGCCTTTAACTTGATGCTTGTGACTTGCGCTGCAGGTCGGCGTCGGCGGGTCCCGGACGCTTTGCCTCAGCGTTTAGATCGGATCGGCTCGCCGGCTTCGTGTGACGAGAACCGTGATGGAACTTGGTGGATCTGACGACGAGTGACCGGCAGCCATGAACGATAACTGTGCCAGTGGACAAGAAAAAGTGTGTCAACGACAAGCAACTCGACTGAACGGCGTGCTGCATGTGTCGCACCGACCTGTTCTCCTTGTTACTTCACCTCACTGCCCCCCCCCCCCCCCCCCCCCTCAAAACGTGTGCCCTTTTTTCCTTCCCTTTGATTCGCAGCCATCGATTCTGTTTGAGAGCGCCAACGAGGCAAAGCGCACCCCGTTCACCCAGAGAGGGTCTAACTGGATGTGACGGGCACTAACAACCAATCCCAGCCAGGCGGCGCCGTATGGATCGTTACCCCAACGGGATTTCAGCTTCGATTCCTTCTCTGTTATTCATCTTCATTTTTTTTTTTTTGAAAGCCTCCATCCTCAACCATGCATACATATATATGTACAAGAGGGATTGATATTCTCTACATATACACAATATATAGAAGCTAGCTTCTTAGCTTTATTGCAGCATATCTCTGTACCACTGATTAGCTTCATGCTACATTTTCATTAAGGCTTAGAATCAGAATCAGAATCAAAAAACTAATGAGGGACTGAAAATTTAAGCCGTCACCTTGATTGAGTGATTTATGACCGACGCATGCATGCATGTGTGTGAGTGTGATTAGTATGTAAAAGTGCATACTTCATATGAGCAGTGTGTGTGTGTGTGTGTGCAAGATTGATTTATGGCGCTCATATTTTTGCGCACACACCTCATTAATGGATATGCATATTTTGTTCTTGTGCATTAAACCGTGGCTGATCGCCCTGGGAAGCCATTAAAGGCCAGTTGTGCTATCGAGAGTTTAAAAAAAAAAAACTCGGCCCGCCTCTTTCTAGTAACATTTCTCGCCTTCTGCTTTTTTTCCCGTCTCTGCAGCGAGAAGAGGAAGCTCCAGGTCAACGTCGCGAGTCCCATCCAGTGCAGCATGAACGGGAGGAAGTGCACCGTCATCGTGGAGCCCAAGATCAACCAGTCCCAGCCAGATTTCATCAAGAGCCGATCTGGCTACGTCTTGGCCATTCCTGGCAACTAAACTGGCGCATATGTAGGGAGGGGAAAAAAACCCATTAGACAACGATGATTCACTTTGTGATTCACCTCCTATTTGTGCAGAGCTTCTAATCGCGATGACTCTGATAGCAGCTCTGCCAGAGGATTTGGGTAGTTGAAACCTCAAAATTGCAAAGCCATGCCAAATTTGACCTGTTTTGTAGATTTCCGTTCAATAATCCTACAGACAGGAAGTGTTCGATGTGCTCACAGGCTAAATATGATTTTGCTGAACATGTTCTCTGTGGGATAATCCACCAAAGCGGCATTTTCTTTTTTTAATCAAAATTTCCAATGATTTGCTTTGTGCAATATTTACTTTTGTATTTATATTAGATGGAACGTTGTGTGCAGGAGCAAAACGCTATCGAGTTAAATTGAAGACTTGCTTACCGACTGAAGGAAAGGATGCGCAGCATCCGCTTTACTCCAGTAAATGTTTACAATCTCACATGGAAACAGGAAGCGTGAAGAGGTGATGCAGCGGTTCAGTCGGCGTCGGATTCGTTGTTGTCTTGCGAGTCAGAGGATGTGTTGAGCATATCCTGAACATCGCACCTGCTGCAGGCAAAGAGTTTTAATCTATTAATTTAAATCCTGCTAATTATATTCTATCAAAGTTTGTATGCTTACTTTTGTATTTCTTTATACATCGATTGGTTAGCATAAGTTTTATTCCGTCTGCACAGCGCTGACGCC